>NC_073412.1:9649557-9672057 GCF_028641065.1 Leucoraja erinaceus | reverse complement strand
ACCCAAGACTGCGAGCTCCTCGATGGTGAGATCCACAGGCCGCGGTTGGAGCATCGATCCCAGGCCAGGGATCAGCTCCAATGGCAAGTCCACGGCCTCGCGGTGGGGCTCAGTCCCAAGCAAGGCCTCCAGCTCCATGATGTTAGGCCGCAGAACGACCGGAGATACGATCCGGAAAACAATCGCATCTCCGGCAAGGTAAGAGTTGGAAAAAAGTTTCCCCCACCCAACACATAAAACAAACCTGAGAACATTAAAACAAACTTTTAAAACACATTAAAAATAACAAAAAAAAGACATACAGACAGACTGTTGGCGAGGCTGCAATTGTCGGCGCCCCCTGGTGGTATTCTCATTAGAACAGGTATAAGCATATGTTGTTGAAGAACTTTGACACTTATTTAGGAGATCCAAGAGAATATAGACATTGGAATATGGAGCAAAAAATAATTTGTGGACCTCCTCTGGTCAGGCAACATCTGTGCAGGCAGGGTGATGGTCTTCCAGCAGTTTTGCACTCGTGAAACTTTTTCAATAATTCATTTAGGTATACTCAAGATGTACTTTAATTCATATTTCAATTTCATCTAATGTAAAGTCAATAGTGTTTATTTGACAATTAAATTTGTGCGTGCAGCAGCATGACAGATCTGTTAATACAATGCCTACAGATAGTAAAGGAAGAACAAAAATGCAGTAAATGAATAACCCCAAGGCTAGTGCAAAGAACCCCGTAGTCCTCAGTTCAACCAAAGACAGCCAATAGAACTTCATAGCTGAGGTATTCATGATTTATGTCGGCACGGTGGCGCAGCGGTAGAGTTGCTGCTTTACAGCGAACGCAGCGCCGGAGACCCGGGTTCGATCCTGACTACGGGCGCTGTCTGTACGGAGTTTGTACATTCTCCCCGTGATCTGCGTGAGTTTTCTCCGAGATCTTCGGTTTCCTCCCACACTCCGAAGACGTACAGGTTTGTAGGCTTGGTATAAATGTAAAATTGTCCATAGTTGGGTGTAGGAGAGTGTTAATGTGCGGGGACCGCTGGTCGACGCGGACCCGGTGGGCCGAAGAGCCTGTTTCCATGCTGCATCTCTAAACTAAACTAAACTAAAAGGCCAGGAGGAAGAGAAGCAAGGCAAACCAGGATCTAACCCAGGTCCCTTGCGCTGTGAGGCAGCAGCTCTAGCAACCAACTAGGGTGGCGCAGCGGTAGAGTTGCTGCCAGAGACCCGGGCAACCCGAATGTTGACTTGCACCTTTTCCCTCCACGGATGCTGTTTGATTGGTTGAGTTCTTCCAGCGTTCAGTTTGTTGTTCCTGCTGGCTCTGTACGTGGGAATTTATCACAAGGCTATTAAAGAGATAACAACAATCTTCTTATCTTTTCAATAGCCTTTTCTAGTCAATGAAGAGACATCATCTGGATAAGGTACAAGGAGCTACTATTTCCCTTGGAATTATAGATGGGTTTGAGCTAATGCACTTGCGAAGGAATGAGAAGTAATTTAGGAAAATTCCATGCCATTAAATCTCTTAGATAGACACCAAAAGCTGGAATAACTCAGCGGGTCAGACAGCATCTCTGGAGAAAAGGAATAGATGATGTTTCGGGTCGCGATCTCTAAGTCTGAAGAAGGGTCTCGACCTGGAACGTCACCCATTCCTGTTTAAACCAGCGTCTGAGTTTTGTTCCTTCACATTAAATCTCATCCTTGTTTGATAATGCTCCAGGCAGACATCTTGGAGTGGTTTGCTATTTGTTATTGGAGGTTGTTGATGTTGCATTAGCTACTTAGAAAGAGAGAGAGTTCTGCCGTTCATAGGAACAAGCTGCTGGACCTCTTGTCTATCTTTCTATATATGTCAGATTTTGAGCATAATAGTAAATGACGTGAGATTGCTTGTATATAGGAGTGCCCATAAGTCCAGTGTTCCATCATGGGAAAGTCGGTATTAATAGTCGATGCTACTTTCTGCCAGTTCCCATAAATAAGTACAGCATCTCGCCAACATACTTCAAAATGAGTCTTGCTGCTTCACAGTGCCAGAAACCTGGGTTCAATCCCTGTCCTGAGTGCTGTTTGTGTGGAGTTTACTCGTTCTCCCTGTGACCATGTGGGTTTCTTCCAGATGCTCCGGTTTCTATCCACATCCCAAACCCGGGTGCGTTTGCAGGTCTGAAGAAGGGTCTCGACCCGAAGAGTCACCCATTCCTTCTCTCCAGAGATGCTGCCTGTCCCACTGAGTTACTCCAGCATTTTGTGTCTATCTTCGGGGTCAGATCGGGGGCAGTTCCCCCCGCCACGGGCACCATGTAATCCCGCGCTACCTGCTCCATGGTCAGATAGTCGGCGACTAAACCGTCTCCCCCACCTGGTTTGCCAGGTGAGGAGGGGGCTGTGGACCCCCAGCAGGAGCAAAAACAAGACCTGTCAAAGGGCGGATGAGCTTCTAGCGAGCCAACGGCCATCCACACCTCAGTAGAAGTTGCGATCACTGTCGTACATAACATTGTAAGGAATGATGATAAAGCACACACACACCAGAATCCTAGACTTCCAGTGGTGACAGTCCGCAGAAACTGGAGGACAGAGATGTGTGGTGTGTCCGTCACCGTTCCCATCGGAAACCAGCACCACTACGTCGCTAATGTTTTCAATGATGATGAATGAATTTGGGTTTGCAGGTTATTTGGCCTCTGTAAATTGTCCCTGTAGATAATTAACCTACAAACCTGTACGTCTTTGGGATGTGGGAGGAAACGGGAGCACCCGGTGAAAACCAGGGAGAACGTACGTACAAACTCCATACAGACAGCAGCCGTGGTCAGGATCGAACCCGGGTCTCTGGCGCTGTGAGGCAGCAACTCTACCGCTGCACCACCGTGCTTTGTTTAAAACCTGGGGTCGCGTTTCCTGACCCACTGCCGCAGTGGCACACAGCCAGGAGGCTGGGAGAGGATGGGTGGAGGTTGTCGTTTGCCGGGAAATGGACACAAGAGCAGGAAATGTCGGTGAGCAGCAGTGTCATGGGAACGCCATGAACCTCCACGTTCCTCCCCTGGCCACACAGCTCCCAGACCAGGGCAAATATTGTCCCTTCACGATCACCGCAGCAAACTCATGCCGTCCCTCTGTGAACCCCACTGTGAGAGCATAATCAGGGCTCAGCTCACCTTATAATATAAAATGTTCTTCCCACCAGGAACCGGAGCAGACTATAATGTCCTTGAACTTGCTCCTACTTTCAATAGGATCTCATTGAAACATATAAGATTGTTAAGGGCTTGGACACACTAGAGGCAGGAAACATGTTCCCGATGTTGGGGGAGTCCAGAACCAGGGGCCACAGTTTAAGAATAAGGAGTAAGCCATTTAGAACAGAGACGTGGAAACACTTTTTCACACAGAGAATGGTGAGTCTGTGGAATTCTCTGCCTCAGAGGGAGGTGGAGGCAGGTTCTCTGGATGCTTTCAATAGAGAGCTAGAGCTTAAAAATAGCGGTCAAGGGATTATGGGGAGAAGGCAGGAACGGGGTACTGATTGGGGATGATCACATTGACTGGCGGTGCCGGCTCGAAGGGCCAAATGGCCTACTCCTGCACCTATTGTCTATTGTGTATTGTCTCAAAACCACTGCTGTTCCAACCTTGGTCCTTGCTAAACCTAAGATAGACATAAGAAGCTGGAGAAACTCAGCGGGTCAGGCAGCATCTCTGGAGAGAAGGAATAGGTGACTTTTCGGGTCGAGACCCTTCTTCAGACTGAGAGGGGAAAGAGAAACGAGCGATATATACGGTGATTACAGAGGGATGTGGAACAAATGAATGAAAGATATGCAAGAAAATAATGATGATAAAGGGAGTGTTAGATGTGAAAACGAGTTACAGACAATGAGACTCAACGAGACTCACCTTAAAATATAAATGCTCTTAACACCAGGAGCAGATTGTAATTCCCTTGAACTTGCTCCTATTTCAATTTAAACCAGCATCTGCAGTTCCTTACACACTAGTTTCCTGCCACTCTACTCCCACCTGCTGGCAAACCGGGGCATTGCTGGGCTCTCTGTTGATAAATTCAATCACACAACCTGTTTTACCTGTGAGACCCTTTGGATCGCTGGGAGTGGGGAGAGAATGTGGTGGGATTGGGTTACCTGAAATTGGGAAAAATCAATCTTCACACTATAGGAATATCAACTCACTTTCCCATTCCCACACCCACCTGTCTCAACCTCCTCCACTGACGGGATGAGTCCCAACACATACTGCAAGGGCAACACCTCATATTTTGCTTAGAATAGAATAGAAGAGAGGTACCAAAATGAATTATTGTCCATCCATCCCTTCCACAGATGCTGCCTGACCCACTGAGTTCCTCCAGTCTTTGTGTTTTGCTCAAGATTCCAGCATCCGCAGTTCACCCAGGGATGCTGCCTGACCCGCCGACTTGCTCCAGCATGTTGAGTGTTTTAATACAAAAAAAGGCCCCTTGGCGTAAGTCAAAGAAGGCTGGAGCGAGCATTCATTCAACCGCTAAACTCACAGGTAAAAACTGATGAGTGTTGTACCCAATATCCTTAGTTGTTTTACCCAGATGTGCACAATATTGACTCAAGTGTCACTTCTAGGGCAGCATGGTGGCACTGAAGTTTGAACGATGGTCTGAAGAAGGGCCCCGACTCGAAATGTCACCCCTTCGTTCTTTCCAGAAATGCTGCCTGTCCCGCTGAGTTACTCCAACATTTTGTGTCTCTCTTTGGCATGGTGGCACGGCAGAAGAGCTCCGAAGCATTCTTCCCTCTGGCGATCATCTGCAAACAACATCAAGAGCAGGCAACCCCTCAGTGAAAGGATGCAAGGATACGTGGTATCACTCCGGAGGGCAGGTTCAGACTCCCAGCCCAGCTCCTCCTCTTGACTCAGGTCTGTATCCTACAGTGTCACAACGGCTGGGAAGGCGGATGAAGGCTGCAGCAGAAAAGGGTCTCCGGTCGTCTTGGACTTCATGCCACTGGATCCTGACCCAGATGTGTCAAGGACCGTGGGGTGGCTGTCTGTGCACCAGTCTCCCCACGTTAAACAAAGTCATAGAGGACAGTCATACTCGTTTTGAATGACCGTCGATGATGATAATGATGACATTTTAGAAAATAAGTGAAAAGAAAAAAGAGGAAAAGAGGTAAAGAATAAGATATTAGTGCACAAATTAGAGAAATAGGCCTAAAATGGGAAGGGAATTCATCGCGTGCTGGGAGAGGAGATTAGTTTAACTTGGCATCATGTTCGGCACACACATTGTGAGCAGGAGGACATGGTTTTTCACCCAATAGGTGGTAGGTGTATGGAACGAGCTGCCGGAGGAGGTAGTTGAGGTGTGTTCTATCGCAACGTTTAATAAAAGCCGAATGGAGCAGTCACTGGCTGTGGCTGAAGAGAAAAGATGCTGTCTGGGCTGCCACATGACCATCTAGAGGCTAACCATAAAACACACACCCAGGGCTGATCACCCTGCGGTGGGCCTGCCTCGACTGAGGGCGTTTTGTGATAAAAGGACGAAACACCCAGTGACGTTGAGGTACACAACTGAAGATGTGTCTGATTGGTAGCAAAATCACCTAGTGGTCTTCCCCATGAATACCAAATGTCAATTGTAGTGAAAAACCTTAGGGATTGTAACATCCAGTCCTACTAATCAGTACAAAAACATTTAGACAGGTACATGGATAGGACAATTTAGATGATATCGGGCAAATGCAGGCAGGTGGGACTAGTGCAGATGGGACATGTTGGTCAATCTGGG
This sequence comes from Leucoraja erinaceus, assembly GCF_028641065.1. Lineage (NCBI taxonomy): Eukaryota > Metazoa > Chordata > Chondrichthyes > Rajiformes > Rajidae > Leucoraja > Leucoraja erinaceus. The sequence goes on along the minus strand of NC_073412.1, from coordinate 9,666,251 downwards.
CAAGTTGGGCCAAAGGTCCTTGTAGATTAACCCTTATTAATTCATGCCATTTATAATCTCCACTACACATATGTGCATGCCACCCTTTACATGGTATTACGGTACTACACAGCTCTACACTAGCAAGGTCAGCTAACTCGCTCTCTCACAAGCCAGCGGAGCTAGATGTGAATGACTGGCTGTTTGAATGTTCCTGTTTGCCTGTGGAATAAAGATTGATCTTCACTATGTGTGTGTTGCTGTCTATCATTCATAAACAGTCCTGGTCCCACCGCTATATCACTCTATGACAGTCCTGTTCCTGTACTGTGTTATGTTCTAGAACATAGAACAGTCCATGGTTGTGCAAGGGATGTAATGTTCGGTGCTAAAAAAGAAAGGCTTAAAGTAACCCAACACCTTCACTCTCTGTCCCTGAAAACTTCAAACAAAGCCAGAAATCTCAGGGTTATAATGGATTCAGATTTACATTTCGACAGTCACATCAAATCAGTAACAAAATCGGCCGCCTATCACCTCAAAAACGTAGCAAGATTAAGAGGACTCATGTCAGCTCAAGACTTAAAAAAACTTGTACATGCCTTTATTACTAGTAGGCTAGATTATCGTAACGGTCTCCTTGCAGGTCTTCCGAAAAAACTGTCAGGCAGCTACAGCTTGTTCAGAACGCTGTTGCTAGAGTTCTAACAAAGACCAAAAAATTTGAACACATTACACCAATTCTTAAATCCTTACATTGGCTCCCTGTATGTCAGGGAATTGATTTCTAAATCCTGCTGCTCACCGATAAATCACTACATGGTTTAGGGTCAAAGTATATCACTGACATGCTTCCACTATATAAGCCTTCTAGACCGCTAAGATCTTCTGAGACCAATCTGTTAGTGATTCCCAGAGTAAATACAAAACATGGGAAAGCAGGATTTAGTTACTATGCAACAAATAGCTGGAATAAACTTCCTGAAGATTTAAGACCTGCCTCAACTTTGACCACTTTTAAAACAAGACTGAAAACTTTTATGTTTACTTTAGCTTTTAGCTAAATCTTAACTACATTGCACTTTTAAATTTTGCACTTTTTATAATGCATTTTTAACTTTGCTTTTATTTTCTTTTAATTCTTATTTTATTTTATTATTTCATTTTATTGTAAGACATGTTTTTATGTGAAGCACTTTGAGTCTGCCTCATGTATCAAATGTGCTATATAAATAAAGTTGCCTTGCCTTGCCTAATAGACACAAAATGCTCAAGTAACTCAGTGGGTCAGGCAGCATCTCTGGAGAAAAGGAATAGGTCAAGTTTCGGGTTGAGACCCTTCACCAGACTGTCTGTAATGTTCCGTTGCTGAGGTAGGGTTAGAGTTGTGCAGGTCGGTTCAAGAATCCAATGGTTGTAGGAAGATAATCAAATAATCAAAATGTGAGGTTGGGGTAGGATTAGTGTAAAAATTGGTGGGAGATGCTAGATCGGGGCCGAAGGGACTGTTTCCATGCTCTGAGAAGGTGCGGGTGGTAGATGCTTGCTGGAGGTCGAAGCCTTTGAGGCTTCGACCTCCAGGGAGCATCTGCCACCCGCACTTGCACCCTCACAGAGCAGGGAAACAGTCCCTTCGGCCCATCCAGCCCCGATCTAGCATCTCCCACCCATTTTGGTGGTGTTCCAGCGGCTTGACTGAGGGTCAGAGATCGCTGCTTTTTTTTTTAACCAAAAATAATTTGTTCAATAATTTACAAAAATATGTACAGTACGAAATGAGTCAAAACAAAACCCACCGCCATCATACAAGTCAAACAAATATACTAAATATACTATTGTAGAGCTATATCACCATCCTTATTAAGGATGAATTCCACCCCATGCAGTGCCGAGCGGTCCCGGAAATCCCCCAGGGCGCCCGTGGAGAACGCGTGGTCCCTCTCTAAAACCACCCGGGCCTGGAAAAGGGGCAGGCAGCCGGCTCGGGCAGAGCCCTTTCCCACTGGGCACTCAGTGACTCGTGGATGGCCCGCTTGGCCAGGCCCAGAGATCGCTGCTTCGGGGACGGGGGAGAGCCCATCAAGCCGAACTCAAAATCCGTGGCTTCAGGGTGAGTCCACTGAGCTGGTCAGCTGGTCACACTGAATTGATACATCTCTATAAGATCACCCCTCATCCTCCTGTGAGTCCCAGCCTACTCAACCTCTCCCAATAGCTCAGACCCTCTATGCTGGCAACATCCTCGTAAATCTTCTTTTCCAGCTTGACAACATTTTTCCTAAAACATGGTTAAAAGTCACGGTGAACCATGCGTTGGGATGACATCACGGCGAACCATGTGGTGGGATGACATCATGGTGATCCACGCGATATGAGGACATCAAGGTGAACCATGTGGTGTAATGACCTCACGGTGAACCACGTATTGGGGTGACTTCACGGTGAACCACATGACGAGGTTTACGTCATTGTGCCCCATGTAGTCGGTTGAGATCATGGTGAACCACATGGTGGGATGACATCACCGTGAACCACGTGGTGTAATGACATCACGGTGAACCACACATGCTGGGGTGACATCACAGTGAACCACGTGATCTGGTGACATCACAGTGAACCACATGGTGAATCACAGTGAACCACATGATCTGGTGACATCACAGTGAACTACGTGGTGGGGTGACATCACGGTGAACCACATGGTGGGGTGACATCATAGTGAACCACGTGATCTGGTGACATCACCGTGAACCACATGGTAGGGTGACATTACAGTGAACCGCGTGGTGGGGTGACATCACAGTGAACCACATGGTGGGGTGACATCACAGTGAACCATGTGGTAGGGTGACATCACAGTGAACCACGTGGTAGGGTGACATCACAGTGAACCGCGTGGTGGGGTGACATCACAGTGAACCGCGTGGTGGGGTGACATCACAGTGAACCAGATGGTAGGGTGACATCACAGTGAACCACGTGATCTGGTGACATCACCGTGAACCACATGGTAGGGTGACATCACAGTGAACCGCGTGGTGGGGTGACATCACAGTGAACCACATGGTGGGGTGACATCACAGTGAACCATGTGGTAGGGTGACATCACAGTGAACCACGTGGTGCGGTGACATCACGGTGAAACGCATGGTGGGGTGACATCACAGTGAACCACGTGATCTGGTGACATCACAGTGAACCACGTGGTGGGGTGACATCACAGTGAACCACATGGTGGGGTGACATCACAGTGAACCACATGGTAGGGTGACATCACAGTGAACCACGTGATCTGGTGACATCACAGTGAACCGCGTGGTGGGGTGACATCACAGTGAACCACGCAATCTGGTGACATCACAGTGAAGCACATGGTGGGGTGACATCACAGTGAACCACATGGTGGGTTGACATCACAGTGAACCGCGTGGTGGGGTGACATCACGGTGAACCACGCAATCTGGTGACAACACGGTGAACCACGCAATCTGGTGACATCACGGTGAACCGCGTGGTGGGGTGACATCACGGTGAACCACGCAATCTGGTGACAACACGGTGAACCACGCAATCTGGTGACATCACGGTGAACCACGCAATCTGGTGACATCACGGTGAACCACGCAATCTGGTGACATCACAGTGAACCACATGGTGGGTCGACATCACGGTAAACTACGTGGTGGTGTGACATCACGACGAACCGCGCGACGCGGTTTGCGTCACGGTGCCCCACGTGGTGGGGCGACGTCACTGCCCGCTGACGTCAGCGCGGGCGGGGGTGAGGAGAGCAGGGCCGCCGCCGCCGCCGCCGCCGCTGTCTCTTCAGCACCATGTCCTCCGGGCCCGCGTACAACGACGAGAAGGGCTCGTCCCTCGGAGAGCCCGAGTACGGGCACGACCCGGCCAGCGGCGGCATCTTCTCCAGCGACTACAAACGGTAACAAGGAGGGAAATGCCAATCATAATAACGGCGATGAAAGGGGCGAGCGGGCTCCTTTAAGGGCGGGCGGGCGGGGAGTGAGCTGTCAGGGGAGAGAGCTGTCAGGGCCGCTCTGGAGCACGGCTGGCGTGGAATTCCTTTTGCATTTTGCTAAATGCTCATTTCGAATTGAAATGCAGAGTTCGTTGCCGAGGGGCCGGGCTCCGCGGTTGCAAAATTAACGAAAACATGCTGGTGGAGGTTGCGGGAGATCGCAGCAAAGATGGAGTGTGGTTGGAAGGAGGGGGGAGGGGGGGGGGAGATGTGTTGCCCATCCGCCCTCTGTGGTTCTGCATTCGCTATCCATCCCTTCGCTGGTTTACACTCCATATCAAACCATGCAGACCAAAATGCTGGAGAAACTCAGCGGATGCAACAAACATCTATGGAGCGAAGGAAATAGGCAACGTTTCGGGCCGAAACCCTTGGGTTTCGGCCCGAAACGTTACCTATTTCCTATTGCCTATTTCCTATTGCTTATTTCCTTCGCTCCATAGATGCTGCAGCACCCGCTGAGTTTCTCCAGCATTTTTGTCTACCTCCGATTTTCCAGCATCTGTAGTTCCTCCTTATGCCCTCCAAATCTATCCTTCCCATCGCTATTCTGTGTCCTGTACCTATCCCTTTTAATCTGTATATATCGATTTTCTTTTGCATTCTGTCTCCATCCCTTTTATACTGCATCCTGTATATCTCCCTTTTAATCTACATTCTCTATCTCTTTTATTCTGCCTTCTGTATATTTCTCTTTTGCCCCTGCATTCTGCACTCTGTATCTTTCTCTTCATTCCACCTAATGTACCTGTTTGATTTGATTCAATGTGGTCATTATATAGTATTATCTGATTTGAGTGGACAGCAAGCAAAACAAAGCTTTTTGTTGTACCTCGGTTGGTGTGGCAGTGATAAAACCTAATACTAAAGCTTCCCCTCCCCCCCCCACTCCCCAAACCAAACAGGGGGAGTTATCTAGCTCAAGCCCCATGGGGGTGGGTTGGCGTTGGAGCCCACGGCGGGGATGGGAGGGTGTCGCTGATTGTCTGTGCAAAGCCAGTGCTGAGTTGTCCCAGGGGAGTAACGGCTGGTGCAGAGAATGCTTGCAGCATCGTGTAGTCAGCTGGGCCCATCGCTGTCAGATTCTGCTCGCTGGCAAAAGGCCACTTCCCTTGCAGCTCAACGCTGCAAACCGCTCCTGTCGCATTACGGAAGCCTGTGGTTGCCTGAATCCCCGGCAGAGCCCTTCCTCCAGCCTGTCAGAGCCATCTAGTCATCGAGCAAGATTTGCCTTTTAACAGCGTCTATCCTAATCCCAGGGTTCCTCAAGATGCTGTGCAGCTAATGCGATACTTGTGGTGCAGTTGTTGTGAATGCAGGTATTTTGTTCGCAGCGGTAGAGTTGTTGCCTAGCGCAGAGACCCAGGTTCGATCCTGACTATGGGTGCCGTCTCTAGAGTTTGTACATTCTCCCCGTAACCGCGTGGGTATTCACCGAGTGCTCCAGTTTCCTCCCACACTCCAAAGACGTACAGGTTTGTACGTTCATTGGCTTCGGTAAAATTGTAAATTGTCCCCAGTGTGTGCAGAGTGGTGTTACTGTGTGGGGATCACTGGACCGCGTGAACTAGGTGGGTCGTGTGGCCTTTTTCCACGCTATCTCTAAAGGAAACTAAAAAGGAAGATCCCAGAAATGTATGTGGTGGCGACATGATCATTTTCATCAGTGATACTAATTGAGGGATTGTGTAGGAAAGAACTGCAGATGCTGGTTTAAATTGAAGATAGACACAAAATGCTGAAGTAACTCAGTGGGACAGGCAGCATCTCTGGAGAGAAGGAATGGACGTTTCGGGTCGAGACCCTTCTTCAGACTGATGTCGGGGGAGGGGGCGGGACAGAGGTAGAATGTAGACGGAGACAGTAAGACTGGTGGGAGAACTGGGAAGGGGGAGGGGATGGAGAGAGAGGGAAAGAAAGGGCTACTTGAAGTTAAATAAGTCAATGTTCATACCGCTGGGGTGTAAGCTACCCAAGCAAAATATGAGGTGCTGTTCCTCCAATTTGATCTGGGCTTCACTCTGACAATGGAGGAGGCCCAGGACAGAATGGTCAGATTGGGAATGGGAGGGGGAGTTAAAGTGCTGAGCAACCGGGAGATCAGGTAGGTTAAGGCAGACTAAGCAGAGGCATTCAGCGAAACGATCGCCGAGCCTGCGCTTGGTCTCGCCGATATATTGGAGTCTACACCTGGAACAGCAGATGCAGTAGATGAGGTTGGAGGAGGTGCAAGTGAACCTCTGCCTCACCTGAAAAGACTGTCGGGGTCCTTGGATGGAGTCGAGGGGGGAGGTAAAGGGACAGGTGTTGTATCTCCTGCGGTTGCAGGGGAAAGTCCCTCGGGAGGGGGTGGTTTGGGTGGGAAAGGACGAGTTGACCAGGGAATTGTTTCTGCGGAAAGGGGTGGAGATGGGAAGATGTGACGTAGTGGGATCCCGTTGGAGATGGCGAAAGTGTTGGAGGATTATGTGCTGTATGCAACGGCTGATGGGGTGGAAGGTGAGGACAAGGGGGACTCTGTCCTTGTTACGAATAGGGGGAAGGGGGAGCCAGAGCGGAGCTGTGGGATATCGAGGAGATCCTAGTGAGAGCCTCATCTATAATGGAAGAGGGGATCCCCAGTTCCCTAAAGAATGAGGACCTCTCCGATGCCCTGGTATGGAAAACCTCATCCTGGGCGCTGATGCAGCATAGATGGACGAATTGGGAGTAGGGGGATAGTCTTTACAGGAAGCAGGGTGAGAGGAAGTGTAGTCTAGATAGCTGTGGGAGTCAATGGGTTTGTAATAGATGTCAGTCGATAGTCTGTCTCCTGTGATGGTGAGATCTAGAAACGGTAGGGAGATGTCGGAGATGGTCCAAGTGAATTTGAGTGCAGGATGGAAATTAGTTGTGAAGTTGATTAAGTTAGTGAGTTCTGCATGGGTGCAGGAGGCAGCACCAATGCAGTCGGCAATGTAGCAGAGGTTGAGTTCGGGGATAGGGCCAGTGTACAACTGGAACAGTGATTGTTCGATGCGCCCTACAAAGAGGCAAGCATAGCTGGGGCCCATGCGAGTGCCCATAGCTACGCCTTGGATTTGGAGAAAGTGGGAGGAGTCGAAGGAGAAGTTGTGAAGGGTAAGGACCAGCTCTACTAGGCAGAGGAGAGCGTTAGTAGACGAAAATTGGCTGGTTCTGCTGTCGAGGAAGAAACGGAGGGCTTTAATAACTTTCTGGTGGGGGGGTGGAGGTGTAGAGTGACTGGACATCCAGAGTTCATTCATTGCTGATCTATCTTTCCTTCTCAATCCCATTCTCCTGCCTTCTCCCCATAAACCCTGACACCTGTCCTAATCAAGAATCTGTTAATTTCCGCCTTAAAAATATCCATTGACCTGTCTGTGGCAAAGAATTCCACAGATTCACCGCCCTAGGTCATTCACCCCCATATAAGGGTGGGTTTGTTGCACTGGAGTATAGGAGGCTGAGAGGTGACCTGTAAGAAGTATATAAGATTGTGCCTTACACTGACCATCAAACACACATTCCCACAAAGCCCATTTAATCCTCCCCATATTCCCCTCAACTCCTCCCAGAATATACCACACATTTACATCTGGGATAATATGCAGTGGCCTATTGACCCGCCCCACTGTGCATCTTTGGGACCGGGGAGGATATCAGAGCAGTTACCAGAGAGACGCCAATGCAGTTACAGGGAGACTGTGAAATCACCACACAGACAGTGCCTGAGGGCAGTGTCAAAGCAGGTATGGTTTAGTTTAGTGATACAGCATGGAAGCAGGCCCATCAAATCCAGCTTGTGCATAATATATTCAAGTCTGTGATCATATAAAGCTCGGACTGATCTCTGCCATCCACTGTCAAACCCCCTAAAGCTAAAACCGGACTGTTTTCTTCCTGTTAACTAATTGTCCGAATTCCAGCTTTCTTCCAACAAACTGAGTCTGCACTTTGTCGGGGCTTTTACATTGATTGATTGAGAGATACAATATGGAAACTGGCCTTTCTGCCCACTGAGTCCATGAGTTTGATGGATGACCTGTTCACACTTGTTCTATGTTATTCCACTTCCTACACATTAATGACCAATTAACCTACAGACACGCACGTCTTTGGGATGTGGGAGGAAACCGGATCATTGGTCACAGGAAGGTTGTGCAAACTCCACACAAACAGCACCTGAGGTCAGGATCGAATCTGAGTCTCTGGAGCAGTGAGGCAGCAACTCTGCAAGCTATGGCAGTGTCATATTGAGCATCTACCAACTGAAACATTAGCAGCATTTGTTTTGTTTTATTTCACATTTCCAGAAACTTTGTTTTTGACTTTCACTTTAAATGACTGCTTTGATAAGAAAATGTTGATATGCATTTAGCTACAGACTGAGTGTTCATGCATTGCTTAATTGAACTATTTCCTTGAAGGAAAATTTAAGAACCAAGAACCAAGAAAATATAAATTCAGGTTTGATCACCAGTGCTGAGTTTTAATGTCGAACTAAAAGCAGAACTTCATGTAAGCCTTTCAATATTTGTTTTTTGATTTCTATATCTCCCTGCCTACTTGCCTCCCCATAAATATATATATATGTGTGTGTGTATGTATATATATATGTATATATATGTGTGTGTGTATATATATGAATATATATATATATATATATATATATATATATATATAATGTGTGTGTGTGTATATGTATATATGTATATATATGTGTATGTGTGTGTGTATATATGTATATATATGTATATATGTATATATATATATGTGTGTGTGTGTGTGTATATATATATATATGTGTGTGTGTATATATATATATATGTATAGTGTGTGTATGTGTGTGTGTGTATATATATATATTATGATTTTTAAATAATATTTGGTGTGTGGTCAAGGTGAAGGATTCAAATACCACCTGTTGTGATTTCCTTCCAGCAAAGTATTGACTCGTAATTAGTTCTGTTCCCCACTATCTGGCGGCTGTTTAATCAATGGACACAAACAAAGGCTGTTGTCCTTTCCTCCCGACTAAAGAACACCGGGGAATAACACAAAGTCCTGGAGTAACTCAGCGGGTCAGGCAGCACCTCTGGAGGAAATAGAAAGGTGGGTAGGGACCGTTATTCAGACTGATCTTAGTTGGGGGAGATCGAGGCCATCGGGAATCGTTTAGTGGTTGGTTCAGTGAACAGACTAAAGGAACCCCAATGTGCTGGATCCAGACCTGGTGCTGGAAGGTTACACCTCAGCGGAGCTGGTTCCAAAGACAATGAAGGTTTGTTGGTTAAATCGTGGCATTCATGCAGCCAGAGAACTTAAAATGAGTGGTAAACCGTGGAATTGGTACGAGAGCAAAGGATAGTAAAGCTGGAAGATGGTTGTAAAAAGCCAACTCCTTCTCTGATCTCCTTACCCTGGGGATTCTTCCCTGATTCAGCCACCATGTGACAGTGAAGAGCCAGCTCCTCTACATCGGTGCTTCAGGAGGTTAGAACATAGAACAGTACAGCGCAAGAACAGTCCCTTCGGCCCAAAATACACCTGCTGAACATGATGCCAAGTCTGATCTACCGGCGCATAAGCCACATCCCTCCGTTCCTGCATATCCATTTGCCAAGCTCGAACTGATCTCTGCCAAGCTCAGTGGCCATCCCACTGTCAGACCTCCTGAAGCTGAAACTGGCCTGTTTTCTGTTCGTTCACCAATTGTTAGAATTCCAGCTTTCTCCCCACAAACTACGTCTGAGCTTTGTTGGGGCTTTTGAATTGATTGATTGAAAGATACAACATAGAAACAGGCCCTTCGGCCCACTGAGTCCATGTTAACCATTGATGACCTGTTCACACCTTCTATGGTGTCCCACTTTCTCATCCATTTCCTACAGATTAGTGGTCAATGAAGTGGCCGAAGGATTTGTTTTTGTGCTGTATCTCTAAAGTGGAACGCATGATTCACTGGTGCCTGGGCCAGTCATTAGCCCCCCGCTTTTGACCCAGGAATGGATTATTTTCTTGTCAACACACTTCTCTTTGTGTGCAGCTGTTCAATGCATTACAACAATGCCTACATCTCCAGCGTGCTTTGCTTGCAGAGGTATTGTTGTGCACAATTTGTCGACTCGCAGTCTGTGCGGCAGAAGCTGTCTCGGTTGTTTTCATGGTGATCCCCAGAGGCAGGGAAATGACTGAACCGTCGCTAATGAATGGAACTAAAGGTTCATCCAGAGTGGGCAACCCACAAATTCCTCCCATGCACTCAACCATTGAACCACCGAGTACACGAAAAGACAAAGTGCTGGAGTAACTCAGCAGGTCGGCACAGTGGTGCAGCAGTAGAGTTGTTGCCTTCTCGCAGCAGAGACCTGGGTTTGATCTGACTATGGGCGCTGTCTGTACAGAGTTTGTACCTTCTCCCTGTGACATGCGTGCGTTTTCTCCGAGATCAGTTTCCTCCCACACTCCAAAGACGTACAGGTTTAATTGGCTTGGCATAAATGTCAATTGTCCCTAGTGTGTGTAGGGTATGTTAATGTAGGGTATGTGTGTGTTAATGTGCTGGAATCGCTGGTCGGTGCGGACTCGGTGGGCCGAAGGGCCTGTTTCTGCGCTGTATCTCTAAACTAAAGACGAAAGCTTGGCAAGTAATAGATGGATTCAGGTGAAGGCACTTGTACATTTTTCTTTCTTTGTTTTGTGAGCTCTGCGTTTCACAGACCTCTCCTATGTTGTAGGAAAATAGCAGAAATGTTAGTGGAGGTCCATTCGGCCCATTGACCCGAGGCTGGGGATCAAATCACTCCCATTTGTTTCCCTGTAATCCATTCTCTCTGTTGCCCATCAACCCTCATCTGAATCACCTGTCACCCACCTATACCAGGAGTAATTTTACCACCGGCAATTAAATTGCCAGCCTCAGTTCAGTTCAGTTTATTGTCACGTGTACCGAGGTACAGTGAAAAGCTTTTGTTGCGTGCTAACCAAGTCAGCAGAAAGACAATACATGATTACAATCGATCCATTTACAGTGAGTAGATGCATGATAAGGGAATAATGTTTAGAGCGAAGTAAATGCAGCAAAGTTCAGTCTAGGATAGACCGAGGGACATCAAAGCAGTAGATAAAAATGCTGGAGTAACTCAGCGGGACAGCATCTCTGGAGAGAAGGAATGGGTGACATATCCCATGGATACATCACCCATTCCTTCAGACTGAAGAAGGGTCTCGACCCGGAACGTCACCTATTCCTTCGCTCCATAGGTGCTGCCTCACCCGCTGAGTTTCTCCAGCATTTTTATCTACCTTCGATTTTTCCAGCATCTGCAGTTCCTTCTTAAACATCAAAGAGGTAGATAGTGGTTCAGCACTGCTCTCTGGTTGTGGTGGGACGGATCAGCCTTTGGGTTGTGGGATGGAGTTGGAGCATTACCATGGTGAGGGGCTTCCATGATTCCCACCCAGCGGTGATGAACGAACGGCGACGTATTGCCACGTCAGGACAATGCATGGAACCCACAGGTTGTGGTCTCCTCTGCACCCGCTGCTCTTGGTAGTAGAGGTGGCAGCTTGTGAGCTGTTGTGGGACTAGCTCGAGCCCAGTAACTGTAGTTCGACACAAAATGCTGGAGTAACTCAGCGGGACAGGCAGCATCTCTGGAGAGAAGGAATGGGTGACGTTTTGGGTCGAGACCTTTCCTCAGACTGTAACTATAACTGTAGCCAGTAACTGTAGCACTTTTCTAACATGGGGGGTGTCCACTGTGTGTTGGGGGTTCGGAGAATGAATATATACTAATTCCAGGGAACACTTCAAGGTTAGACACAAAATGCTGGAGTAACTCAGGAAAGGTCCCGCGTCCTTTTTCTCTGGAGATGCTGCATGTCCCGCTGAGTTAATCCAGCATTTTGTGTCCTATCTTCGGTTTCGGTTTAAACCAGCATCTGCAGTTCCTTCCTACTCATGCAAACTTCAAGGAGGTGGTTCAACACCAAGTTTTGTTTTGTTTAAGACCAGATAGACATATAGTACTGGAGTATCTCAGCGGGTCAGGCAGCATCTCCAGAGAAAAAGGACCCTTCTTCAAGCTGAAAGATAGAGGGGAGGGGGGGGAGGTTGATTTGGGTCAGGACCTTCTAGGCAGCAAGGATTTGCTTTGCTTTGTTTCAAGATGGGTGTGAACACTACAGAGTATGACACTAATTAATGTATAGACGCTGCGAATGTCTGAAGGGTTCTCTAACTTTTTGTCTTTGTATTTATTTTTTATTCTGAACAAAGTTTCTTCTTGGAAATAAAAGAAAGTTAATGGTCTTGTCTGCAGGTGGCAGCAGTGAGCTGAAGATACCCAGAGCTGTATACAAGGCTGTAGGAAGGAACTGCAGATGCTGGTTTAAACCAAAAATAGACACAAAATGCCAGAGTGACTCAGTAAAACAGGCAGCATCTCTGGAGAGAAGCAATGGGTGACGTTTCGGGTTGAGACCATTCTTCACCCTTTCCTTCTCTCCCGAGACGCTGCCTGCCCGGCTGAGTTACTCCAGCATTTTGTGTCTGTCTAGGGATGCAAGGCTGCCAGGCTTTGTCCTGCCTCTCCTCTCTCCCAGCTTCCTCTACCCCCACCCCCCCTCACACAATCAGTCTGAAGAAGGATCATGACCCGAATCGTCACCTGTCCACGTTCTCCAGAGATCCCTCCTCAACTGTTGATTTACTCCAGCACTTTGTGTCTTTTTTTTTTGTAAACCAGCATCTGCAGTTCCTTGCTAGACAAAAGTGCTTGAGAAACTCAGCGGGTGCAGCAGCATCTATGGAGCGAGGGAAATAGGCAACGTTTCGGCCCGAAACGTTGCCTATTTCCTTCGCTCCATAGATGCTGCTGCACCCGCTGAGTTTCTCCAGCACTTTTGTCTACCTTCGATTTTCCAGAATCTGCAGCTCCTTCTTAAACACATCTGCAGTTCCTTGTTCCTACAGAGGGGGTAGGGGACTGATGGGATAGTTCTCGGGGGAGCTGGCACGGAAACTTGTACACTAGGCTGCTGTGAGTTTGGTTTAGTTTATTATGGCCGCTTGTACCAAGGTACCGTGAAAAGCTTTTATTTGTGTGCCAACCAGTCAAAGAAAAGACTATACACAAGTACAATCAAGCTGTCCACAGTGCACAAATAAAGGATAAAGAGTACAAAACCTCTCACTATAGATCCCCCAGTCACAACACAGGCGACTACAGAACTCCCAGTCAAAAGCACAGATCACAGCAACTAATTATAAGAAGCAAAACAATCTTATCATTGACCAGACAAAGATAGACACAAAATGCTGGAGCAACTCAGCAGATCAGACAGCATCACTGGAGAGAAGGAATGGGTCGAGACCCTTCTTCAGACTTCAGAAGGAACTGCAGATGCTGGAAAATCGAAGGTAGACAAAAATGCTGGAGAAACTCAGCTGGTGAGGCAGCATCTATGGAGCGAAGGAAATAGGCGAGGTCGCCTATTTCCTTCGCTCCATAGATGCTGCCTCACCCGCTGAGTTTCTCCAGCATTTTTGTCTACTTTTGTGTGATGGTCCGTCTGGGCGGCGTTCACAACTTCTTGCTGTCTTGGGTGGAGCTGTTCCCAAACCATGCTGTGATGCACCCCGATATAATAGGCAAGTGAGTGGCCTAGGTAGCACTGTGCAAGGCCACCCTGCCTCGCTTGGACAAGTTAGAATGGACTAACTGGCAGTCAGTGGCCAGCTTGGACTTGTCCTGCTTTTTTTTGGATGGACAAACCCTGGCAATTTTGCTCACTGTCCAATGGAGGTCAGTGTTGTCTACTGGGACTAGAGGCTCGATGAGTTGTGGAGCACAGGTCTTCAGCACAACTGGGAGATGTTGGGCAGGGTAGGACTGTATTCCTTGGAGGGCAGGAGGATGAGAGATCATCTTATGCACATCGTCTTTTTTAACCAATAGGGAAATCAAGAACCAGAGGACATAGGTTTAAGGTAGACACAAAATGTTGGAGTAACTTAGCGGGTGAGGCAGCATCTATCGAGAGAAGGAATTGGCGACATTTCGGGTCGAGACTCTTCTTCAGACTGATGACGGGAGGGGGCGGGACAAAGATAGAATGTAGTCAGAGACAATAAGACTAGTGGGAGAACTGGGAAGGGGAGGGGATGGAGAGAGAAAGCAAGGGCTATCTGAAGTTGGAGGTCAACCTTCAAACTGCTTTAAAAATACTCATAGAGATGGCCCTCTCTAACACCTCCCCCCCCCTTTCTGCACACATCTATGAGTTGTGATATTATTTCCAAGCAACCTCATTTCACCCTTGAAGGAAGGTGCAGTTTATGCCTAAACTGTGTCTGTCGCTTTCTGTAACCTTTCTTGAATTTCCCCGTGAACTAATTAAACTTGTGATAGAATTACCGAGCGTAACACAATCTATTATCACTGACCTGATCATAACCCTGTGGTTCTGAAAGGTCTAATCAACAGAACGTCTTCAGTCCCCCAGCTCCTTGTCGCTTCTGTCTCTCCCTGACATCCCACCGTTGGGGCAACCTGCGGCGCAGCTGCCTTGCAGCGCCAGAGACCCGGGTTCGTTCCTGACCACGGGTGCTGTCTGTACGGAGTTTTCACATTCTAGCTGTGACCACGTAGGTTTTGGCCGGGTGCTCCGGTTTCCTGCACGCTCCAAAGACGTGCAGGTTTGTAGGTTAATTGGCTTCTGCAAATTCTCCCTAGTGTGCTGTATAGAATTAGTGTACGAGGTTGCTGGTTGGCGAGGACTCAGTGGGCTGAAGGGCCTGTTCCCGTGCTGTATCTCTACACTAAACTAAACTTCCTCTTCATTTTCGAATCTTGACGATGTTCCCTGAATTCCAAGTCATTTATAAAGAGGAACACTGAGTTCCTCGCCCCGCATTCCCTTTTACCTCTGCCTTTGTTTTCTGCCCCATCTCTCCACTCCTCCCTGAGGGGGCGTATTCCCCTTCGATTCCATTTCTATTTGTACCAAGTAAAATCAAGTTGAGTTTATTGTCATGATCATTTGTTGGATGATCAGCCATGATCATATTGAATGGTGGTGCAGGCTCGAAGGGTCGAATGGCCTACTCCTGCACCTAATTTCTATATTTCTATGTCATGTGCACAAGTCCAGTGAGGTACAGGTACAATTAAAACCTTGCCTGCAGTAGCATCACAGACAGGTAGTTTTAGAGATACAGTGTGGAAACAGGCCCTTCAGCCCACAGAGTCCTCACCGACCGACTAGTTCTATCCTACACAGTAGGGGCAATTTGCAAAGGGCAATTAACATACAAACCTGTACGTCTTTGGAGAGCAGGAGGAAACCAGAGCACCTGGAGAAAACCGGCGCGGTCACGGGGAGAACGTATCAACTCAGTGCCGTCAGCACCCATTGTCTGTATCAAACCCGGGATGTTGCCGCTGTATGGCAGCAACTCTACTGCTGCTTAGGTTGGCCATCACAATAAAACATGAATCATAGATCAATTGGATATAAATTATACAAGAGTGGAAAGAAAACCACTGCAAAAGATGTTGTTGTAAAACACAGTGTGTAGAGCAGCTGCCTCACAGCTCTAGTGGCCTGGGTCCAATCCTGACCTCTGCTTCTGTCTGTGTGGAGTTTGCACGTTCTTCCTGTGACCATGTGGTTCCCCCGTTTTTTTGCATAATACAAAATGGTTTTATTCAAACAAACACAAATACAGGGTAGTAACAAGATCAAGACAGCCTATACTGGCAGTTTACAAACAAACTGGTATGAAATTAAAATATTGTCAACGTTATCAACAATACACTCGACCCCCCGCGGAAACCAGCGTTCATGGAAGGATGCGGTTCCCCCGGGTGCTCCGTTTCCTCCCAGTCCCAATGATGTGTGGATTGATCAGTTGTCTGACCACTGTAAATGTCCCCAGCGCAGTTGTGTGCAGGAGTATTGGTGGGGGTGGGTGCAGGACTATTGGTGGGGGTGGGTGTGGGGGGGGATGGGTTGCAGGACTATTGGTGGGGTGGGGATGGGTGCAAGAGTATTGGTGGGGGTGGGTGCAGGAATATTGGTGGGGGTGGGTGCAGGGATGGGGATGGGTGCATGATTATTGGTGGGTGCAGGAGTATTGGTGGGGGTGGGGGTTGGTGCAAGGTGGGTCAAACGATATATAGATACAGAGACAATAGGTGCTGGAGTAGACCATTCGGCCTTTCGAGCCAGCACCACCATTCAATGTGATCATGGCTAATCATCTACAATCGGTACCCCGTTCCTGCCTTCTCCCCATATCCCTTGATTCTGCTAGCTCTATCTAACTCTCTTTTGAATGCATCCAGTGAATCAGCCTCCACTGCCTTCTGAGGCAGAGAATTCCACAAATTCACAACCATCTGGGTGAAAAAGTGATTCCTCATCTCAGTTCTAAATAGCCTTGTGAGAGAATAGATCATTGGTGAGTGGGATGAGTGGGGTAGCACTGAGAACACAGTGAACTATCCTTAGCACAGTACTATCTTTGCACAGTGGTACAGCAGTAGAGATGCTGCCTCACAGCGCCAGAGTCCCGGGTTCGATCCTGACTATGGTGCTGTCTGTGCGGAGTTTGCATGTTCTCCCTGCGACAGCGTGGGTTTTTTTTGGGTGCTCCTGTTTTCTCCCA